>NC_064624.1:189710619-189723119 GCF_023898315.1 Schistocerca nitens | reverse complement strand
GGGGCATGAAGTAAAATTCATGATGAGCTAATAGAAAGTAGATGATATTTACGTGTATTATTTCTCCAATAGTAACTGTATAATAAGATCTCAGGAGATCTAGGTTCAGGAATATTTACTTGCCATGTAGATTTAAGTTGACATCATCTGTTCATCGACTTGACTAGTGGGCTGAGGGGGTACGGTGACTGAGTAGGCGTGATTCCACACACCCATAATCTCCCTGGCCTAAATTTACTCTCCCCAGCAACCCCACAAGACAGTGTGTGTGTGTGTGTGTGTGTGTGTGTGTGTGTGTGTGTTTTCCTACTACCTTGTAAGAGGAAATTCTTTGGAAAAGCCAGCAAAGCTCTGTAGTTTATGTCAGTGTACCTATCGACGATGCATCACATGTGCCTTTGGTGAGTCACCTCTTTTGTTAGTAAATAATTTTTAATTAGCAACCAGAGCATACTGTACATCATAATGACTGAAAACTGTAGGTGTATTTCTTAATAAGAGGGGCATGAAGTAAATTTCATGATGAGCTAATAGGAAGTAGATGATATTTATGTATATTTTTTCTCCAATAGTAATTGTATAATAAGATCTCAGGAGATCTAGTTTCAGGTATATTTACTTGCCATGTAGATTTAAGTTGACGTAATCTGTTCATCGACTTGACTAGTGGGCTGAGGGGGTACGGTGACTGAGAAGGTGTCATTCCACACACCCATAATCTCCCTGGCCTAAAGTTACTCTCGCCAGCAACCCCACAAGACAGTGTGTGTGTGTGTGTGTGTGTGTGTGTGTGTGTGTTTTCCTACTACCTTGTAAGAGGAAATTCTTTGGAAAAGCCAGCAAAGCTCTGTAGTTTATGTCAGTGTACCTATCGACGATGCATCACATGTGCCTTTGGTGAGTCACCTCTTTTGTTAGTAAATAATTTTTAATTATCAACCAGAGCATACTGTACATCATAATAACTGAAAACTGTAGGTGCATTTCTTAATAAGAGAGGCATGAAGTAAAATTCATGATGAGCTAATAGAAAGTAGATGATATTTATGTATATTTTTTCTCCAATAGTAATTGTATAATAAGATCTCAGGAGATCTAGTTTCAGGTATATTTACTTGCCATGTAGATTTAAGTTGACGTAATCTGTTCATCGACTTGACTAGTGGGCTGAGGGGGTACGGTGACTGAGAAGGTGTCATTCCACACACCCATAATCTCCCTGGCCTAAAGTTACTCTCGCCAGCAACCCCGCAAAACAGTGTGTGTGTGTGTTCCTACAACCTTGTAAGAGGAAATTCTTTGGAAAAGCCAGCAAAGCTCTGTAGTTTATGTCAGTGTACCTATCGACGATGCATCACATGTTCCTTTGGTGAGTCACCTCTTTTGTTAGTAAATAATTTTTAATTATCAACCAGAGCATACTGTACATCATAGTAACTGAAAACCATAGGTGCATATCTTAATAATAGCGGCATGAAGTAAAATTCATGATGAGCTTATAGATAGTAGATGATATTTTTGTGTATTTTTTCTCCAATAGTAATTGTTTAATAAGATGTCAGGAGATCTAGGTTCAGGAATATTTACTTGCCATGTAGATTAAAGTTGACGTCATCTGTTCATCGACTTGACTATTGGGCTGAGGGGGTACGGTGACTGAGAAGGTGTGATTCCACACACCCATAATCTCCCTGGCCTAAAGTTACTCTCCCCAGCAATCCCACAAAACAGTGTGTGTGTGTGTGTGTGTGTGTGTGTGAGAGAGAGAGATTGTGTGTGTGTGTGTGTTTTCCTACAACCTTGTAAGAGGAAATTCTTTGGAAAAGGTAGCAAAGCTCTGTAGTTTATGTCAGTGTACCTATCGACGATGCATCACATGTGCCTTTGGTGAGTCACCTCTTTTGTTAGTAAATAATTTTTAATTATCAACCAGAGCATACTGTACATCATAATAACTGAAAACTGTAGGTGCATTTCTTAATAAGAGAGGCATGAAGTAAAATTCATGATGAGCTAATAGAAAGTAGATGATATTTATGTATATTTTTTCTCCAATAGTAATTGTATAATAAGATCTCAGGAGATCTAGTTTCAGGAATATTTACTTGCCATGTAGATTTAAGTTGACGTCATCTGTTCATCGACTTGACTAGTGGGCTGAGGGGGTACGGTGACTGAGAAGGTGTGATTCCACACACCCATAATCTCCCTGGCCTAAAGTTACTCTCCCCAGCAACCCCACAAGACAGTGTGTCTATATATATATATATATATATATATATATATATATATATATATATCTAAAAAGAAAGATGATGAGACTTACCAAACAAAAGCGCTGGCAGGTCGATAGACACACAAACAAACACAAATATACACACAAAATTCAAGCTTTCGCAACAAACTGTTGCCTCATCAGGAAAGAGGGAAGGAGAGGGAAAGACGAAAGGATGTGGGTTTTAAGGGAGAGGGTAAGGAGTCATTCCAATCCCGGGAGCGGAAAGACTTACCTTAGGGGGAAAAAAGGACAGGTATACACTCGCACACACACACATATCCATCCACACATACAGACACAAGCAGACGATGCATCACATGTTCCTTTGGTGAGTCACCTCTTTTGTTAGTAAATAATTTTTAATTATCAACCAGAGCATACTGTACATCATAGTAACTGAAAACCATAGGTGCATTCCACGTGGAATGTTTCCCTCTGTTATATATATATATATATATATATATGTGTGTGTTCCTACAACCTTGTAAGAGGAAATTCTTTGCAAAAGCCAGCAAAGCTCTCCAGTTTATGTCAGTGTACCTATCGACGATGCGTCACATGTGCCTTTGGTGAATCACCTCTTTTGTTAGTAAATAATTTTTAATTAGCAACCAGAGCATACTGTACATCATAATGACTGAAAACTGTAGGTGCATTTCTTAATAAGAGGGGCATGAAGTAAATTTCATGATGAGCTAATAGGAAGTAGATTATATATATGTATATTTTTTCTCCAATAGTAATTGTATAATAAGATCTCAGGAGACCTAGTTTCAGGAATATTTACTTGCCAAGTAGATGTAAGTTGACGTCATCTGCTCATCGACTTGACTAGTGGGCTGAGGGGGTACGGTGACTGAGAAGGTGTGATTCCACACACCCATAATCTCCCTGGCCTAAAGTTACTCTCCCCAGCAATCCCACAAAACAGTGTGTGTGTGTGTGTGTGTGTGTGTGTGTGTGTGTGTGTGTGTGTGTGTGCGCTTGAGAGAGAGATTGTGTGTGTGTGTGTGTTTTCCTACAACCTTGTAAGAGGAAATTCTTTGGAAAAGCTAGGAAAGCTCTGTAGTTTATGTCAGTGTACCTATCGACGATGCATCACATGTGCCTTTGGTGAGTCACCACTTTTGTTAGTAAATAATTTTTAATTATCAACCAGAGCATACTGTACATCATAATAACTGAAAACTGTAGGTGCATTTCTTAATAAGAGAGGCATGGAGTAAAATTCATGATGAGCTAATAGAAAGTAGATGATATTTATGTATATTTTTTCTCCAATAGTGATTGTATAATAAGATCTCAGGAGATCTAGTTTCAGGAATATTTACTTGCCATGTAGATTTAAGTTGACGTCATCTGTTCATCGACTTGACTAGTGGGCTGAGGGGGTACGGTGACTGAGAAGGTGTGATTCCACACACCCATAATCTCCCTGGCCTAAAGTTACTCTCCCCAGCAACCCCACAAGACAGTATATATATATATATATATATATATATATATATATATATATGTGTGTGTGTGTGTGTGTGTGTTCCTACAACCTTGTAAGAGGAAATTCTTTGCAAAAGCCAGCAAAGCTCTCCAGTTTATGTCAGTGTACCTATCGACGATGCGTCACATGTGCCTTTGGTGAATCACCTCTTTTGTTAGTAAATAATTTTTAATTATCAACCAGAGCATACTGTACATCATAATGACTGAAAACTGTAGGTGCATTTCTTAATAAGAGGGGCATGAAGTAAATTTCATGATGAGCTAATAGAAAGTAGATTATATATATGTATATTTTTTCTCCAATAGTAATTGTATAATAAGATCTCAGGAGACCTAGTTTCAGGAATATTTACTTGCCAAGTAGATGTAAGTTGACGTCATCTGCTCATCGACTTGACTAGTGGGCTGAGGGGGTACGGTGACTGAGAATGATCGATTCCACACACCCATAATCTCCCTGGCCTGAAGTTACTCTCCCCAGCAACCCCACAAAACAGTGTGTGTGTGTGTGTGTGTGTGTGTGTGTGTGTGTGTGTGTTTTCCTACTACCTTGTAAAAGGAAATTCTTTGCAAAAGCCAGCAAAGCTCTGTAGTTTATGTCAGTGTACCTATCGACGATGCAGCACATGTGCCTTTGGTGAGTCACCTCTTTTGTTAGTAAATAATTTTTAATTATCAGCCAGAGCATACTGTACATCATAATAACTGAAAACTGTAGGTGCATTTCTTAATAAGAGGGGAATGAAGTAAAATTCATGATGAGCTAATAGAAAGTAGATGATATTTATGTGTATTATTTCTCCAATAGTAATTGTATAATAAGATCTCAGGAGATCTATGTTCAGGAATATTTCCTTGCCATGTACATTTAAGTTGACGTCATCTGTTCATCGACTTGACTAGTGGGCTGAGGGGGTACGGTGACAGAGAAGGTGTGATTCCACACACCAATAATCTCCCTGGCCTAAAGTTACTCTCCCCAGCAACCCCACAAAACAGTGTGTGTGTGTGTGTGTGTGTGTGTGTGTGTTTTCCTACAACCTTGTAAGAGGAAATTCTTTGGAAAAGCCAGCAAAGCTCTGTAGTTTATGTCCATGTACCAATCGACGATGCATCACATGTGCCTTTGGTGAGTCACCTCTTTTGTTAGTAAATAATTTTTAATTGTCAACCAGAGCATACTGTACATCATAATAACTGAAAACTGTAGGTGCATTTCTTAATAAGAGGGGAATGAAGTAAAATTCATGATGAGCTAATAGAAAGTAGATGATATTTATGTGTATTATTTCTCCAATAGTAATTGTATAATAAGATGTCAGGAGATCTAGGTTCAGGAATATTTACTTGCCATGTATATTTAAGTTGACGTCATCTGTTGATCGACTTGACTAGTGGGCTGAGGGGGTACGGTGACTGAGAAGGTGTGATTCCACACACCCATAATCTCCCTGGCCTAAAGTTACTCTCCCCAGCAACCCCACAAAACAGTGTGTGTGTGTGTGTGTGTGTGTGTGTGTGTGTGTGTGTGTGTGTGTGTGTGTGTGTGTTCCTACAACCTTGTAAGAGGAAATTCTTTGCAAAAGCCAGCAAAGCTCTCCAGTTTATGTCAGTGTACCTATCGACGATGCATCACATGTGCCTTTGGTGAGTCACCTCTTTTGTTAGTAAATAATTTTTAATTATCAAACAGAGTATATTGTACATCATAATAACTGAAAACTGTAGGTGCATTTCTTAAAAAGAGGGGCATGAAGTAAAATTCATGATGAGCTAATAGAATGTAGATGATATTTATGTATATTTTTCCTCCAATAGTAATTGTATAATAAGATCTCAGGAGATCTAGGTTCAGGAATATTTACTCACCATGTAGATTTAAGTTGACGTCATCTATTCATCGACTTGACTAGTGGGCTGAGGGGGTACGGTGACTGAGAAGGTGTGATTCCACACACCCATAATCTCCCTGGCCTAAAGTTACTCTCCCCAGCAACCCCACAAGACTGTGTGTGTGTGTGTGTGTGTGTGTGTGTGTGTGTTTTCCTACTACCTTGTAAGAGGAAATTCTTTGGAAAAGCCAGCAAAGCTCTGTAGTTTATGTCAGTGTACCTATCGACGATGCATCACATGTGCCTTTGGTGAGTCACCTCTTTTGTTAGTAAATAATTTTTAATTATCAACCAGAGCACACTGTACATCATAATGACTGAAAACTGTAGGTGCATGTCTTAATAAGAGGGGCATGAAGTAAAGTTCATGATGAGCTAATAGAAAGTAGATGATATTTATGTGTCTTATTTCTCCAATAGTAATTGTATAATAAGATCTCAGGAGATCTATGTTCAGGAATATTTCCTTGCCATGTACATTTAAGTTGACGTCATCTGTTCATCGACTTGACTAGTGGGCTGAGGGGGTACGGTGACAGAGAAGGTGTGATTCCACACACCAATAATCTCCCTGGCCTAAAGTTACTCTCCCCAGCAACCCCACAAAACAGTGTGTGTGTGTGTGTGTGTGTGTGTGTGTGTTTTCCTACAACCTTGTAAGAGGAAATTCTTTGGAAAAGCCAGCAAAGCTCTGTAGTTTATGTCCATGTACCAATCGACGATGCATCACATGTGCCTTTGGTGAGTCACCTCTTTTGTTAGTAAATAATTTTTAATTGTCAACCAGAGCATACTGTACATCATAATAACTGAAAACTGTAGGTGCATTTCTTAATAAGAGGGGAATGAAGTAAAATTCATGATGAGCTAATAGAAAGTAGATGATATTTATGTGTTTTATTTCTCCAATAGTAATTGTATAATAAGATGTCAGGAGATCTAGGTTCAGGAATATTTACTTGCCATGTATATTTAAGTTGACGTCATCTGTTGATCGACTTGACTAGTGGGCTGAGGGGGTACGGTGACTGAGAAGGTGTGATTCCACACACCCATAATCTCCCTGGCCTAAAGTTACTCTCCCCAGCAACCCCACAAAACAGTGTGTGTGTGTGTTCCTACAACCTTGTAAGAGGAAATTCTTTGGAAACGCCAGCAAAGCTCTGTAGTTTATGTCAGTGTACCTATCGACGATGCATCACATGTGCCTTTGGTGAGTCACCTCTTTTGTTAGTAAATAATTTTTAATTATCAACCAGAGCACACTGTACATCATAATGACTGAAAACTGTAGGTGCATGTCTTAATAAGAGGGGCATGAAGTAAAATTCATGATGAGCTAATAGAAAGTAGGTGATATTTATTTATATTTCTTCTCCAATAGTAATTGTATAATAAGATCTCAGGAGATCTAGTTTCAGGAATATTTACTTGCCATGTAGATTTTAGTTGACGTCATCTGTTCATCGACTTGACTAGTGGGCTGAGGGGGTACGGTGACTGAGAAGGTGTGATTCCACACACCCATAATCTCCCTGGCCTAAAGTTACTCTCCCCAGCAACCCCACAAAACAGTGTGTGTGTGTGTTCCTACTACCTTGTAAGAGGATATTCTTTGGAAAAGCCAGCAAAGCTCTGTAGTTTATGTCAGTGTACCTATCGACGATGCATCACATGTGCCTTTGGTGAGTCACCTCTTTTGTTAGTAAATAATTTTTAATTGTCAACCAGAGCATACTGTACATCATAATAACTGAAAACTGTAGGTGCATTTCTTAATAAGAGGGGCATGAAGTAAATTTCATGATGAGCTAATAGAAAGTAGATTATATATATGTATATTTTTTCTCCAATAGTAATTGTATAATAAGATCACAGGAGATCTAGTTTCAGGAATATTTACTTGCCAAGTAGATGTAAGTTGACGTAATCTGCTCATCGACTTGACTAGTGGGCTGAGGGGGTACGGTGACTGAGAATGATCGATTCCACACATCCATAATCTCCCTGGCCTGAAGTTACTCTCCCCAGCAACCCCACAAAACAGTGTGTGTGTGTGTGTGTGTGTGTGTGTGTGTGTGTGTTTTCCTACTACCTTGTAAAAGGAAATTCTTTGCAAAAGCCAGCAAAGCTCTGTAGTTTATGTCAGTGTACCTATCGACGATGCAGCACATGTGCCTTTGGTGAGTCACCTCTTTTGTTAGTAAATAATTTTTAATTATCAACCAGAGCATACTGTACATCATAGTAACTGAAAACCAAGGGTGCATATCTTAATAATAGCGGCATGAAGTAAAATTCATGATGAGCTTATAGATAGCAAATGATATTTTTGTGTATTTTTTCTCCAATAGTAATTGTATAATAAGATGTCAGGAGATCTAGGTTCAGGAATATTTACTTGCCATGTAGATTAAAGTTGACGTCATCTGTTCATTGACTTGACTAGTGGGCTGAGGGGGTACGGTGACTGAGAAGGTGTGATTCCACACACCCATAATCTCCCTGGCCTAAAGTTACTCTCCCCAGCAACCCCACAAGACAATGTGTGTGTGCGTGTGTGTGTATATATATATATATATATGTGTGTGTGTGTGTGTGTGTTCCTACAACCTTGTAAGAGGAAATTCTTTGCAAAAGCCAGCAAAGCTCTCCAGTTTATGTCAGTGTACCTATCGACGATGCGTCACATGTGCCTTTGGTGAATCACCTCTTTTGTTAGTAAATAATTTTTAATTATCAACCAGAGCATACTGTACATCATAATGACTGAAAACTGTAGGTGCATTTCTTAATAAGAGGGGCATGAAGTAAATTTCATTATGAGCTAATAGAAAGTAGATTATATATATGTATATTTTTTCTCCAATAGTAATTGTATAATAAGATCTCAGGAGATCTAGTTTCTGGAATATTTACTTGCCAAGTAGATGTAAGTTGACGTCATCTGCTCATCGACTTGACTAGTGGGCTGAGGGGGTACGGTGACTGAGAATGATCGATTCCACACACCCATAATCTCCCTGGCCTGAAGTTACTCTCCCCAGCAACCCCACAAAACAGTGTGTGTGTGTGTGTGTGTGTGTGTGTGTGTGTGTGTGTGTGTGTGTGTTTTCCTACTACCTTGTAAAAGGAAATTCTTTGGAAAAGCCAGCAAAGCTCTGTAGTTTATGTCAGTGTACCTATCGACGATGCATCACATGTGCCTTTGGTGAGTCGCCTGTTTTGTTAGTAAATAATTTTTAATTATCAACCAGAGCATACTGTACATCATAATAACTGAAAACTGTAGGTGCATTTCTTAATAAGAGGGGAATGAAGTAAAATTCAGGATGAGCTAATAGAAAGTAGATGATATTTATGTGTATTATTTCTCCAATAGTAATTGTATAATAAGATGTCAGGAGATCTAGGTTCAGGAATATTTACTTGCCATGTATATTTAAGTTGACGTCATCTGTTGATCGACTTGACTAGTGGGCTGAGGGGGTACGGTGACTGAGAAGGTGTGTTTCCACACACCCATAATCACCCTGGCCTAAATTTACTCTCCCCAGCAATCCCACAAAACAGTGTGTGTGTGTGTTCCTACAACCTTGTAATAGGAAATTCTTTGGAAAAGCCAGCAAAGCTCTGTAGTTTATGTCAGTGTACCTATCGACGATGCATCACATGTGCCTTTGGTGAGTCACCTCTTTTGTTAGTAAATCATTTTTAATTATCAACCAGAGCACACTGTACATCATAATGACTGAAAACTGTAGGTGCATGTCTTAATAAGAGGGGCATGAAGTAAATTTCATGATGAGCTAATAGAAAGTAGGTGATATTTACTTATATTTCTTCTCCAATAGTAATTGTATAATAAGATCTCAGGAGATCTAGTTTCAGGAATATTTACTTGCCATGTTGATTTAAGTTGACGTCATCTGTTCATCGACTTGACTAGTGGGCTGAGGGGGTACGGTGACTGAGAAGGTGTGATTCCACACACCCATAATCTCCCTGGCCTAAAGTTACTCTCCCCAGCAACCCCACAAAACAGTGTGTGTGTGTGTTCCTACAACCTTGTAAGAGGAAATTCTTTGGAAACGCCAGCAAAGCTCTGTAGTTTATGTCAGTGTACCTATCGACGATGCATCACATGTGCCTTTGGTGAGTCACCTCTTTTGTTAGTAAATAATTTTTAATTATCAACCAGAGCACACTGTACATCATAATGACTGAAAACTGTAGGTGCATGTCTTAATAAGAGGGGCATGAAGTAAAATTCATGATGAGCTAATAGAAAGTAGGTGATATTTATTTATATTTCTTCTCCAATAGTAATTGTATAATAAGATCTCAGGAGATCTAGTTTCAGGAATATTTACTTGCCATGTAGATTTTAGTTGACGTCATCTGTTCATGGACTTGACTAGTGGGCTGAGGGGGTACGGTGACTGAGAAGGTGTGATTCCACACACCCATAATCTCCCTGGCCTAAAGTTACTCTCCCCAGCAACCCCACAAAACAGTGTGTGTGTGTGTGTTCCTACAACCTTGTAAGAGGAAATTCTTTGCAAAAGCCAGCAAAGCTCTCCAGTTTATGTCAGTGTACCTATCGACGATGCGTCACATGTGCCTTTGGTGAATCACCTCTTTTGTTAGTAAATAATTTTTAATTATCAACCAGAGCATACTGTACATCATAATGACTGAAAACTGTAGGTGCATTTCTTAATAAGAGGGGCATGAAGTAAATTTCATTATGAGCTAATAGAAAGTAGATTATATATATGTATATTTTTTCTCCAATAGTAATTGTATAATAAGATCTCAGGAGATCTAGTTTCTGGAATATTTACTTGCCAAGTAGATGTAAGTTGACGTCATCTGCTCATCGACTTGACTAGTGGGCTGAGGGGGTACGGTGACTGAGAATGATCGATTCCACACACCCATAATCTCCCTGGCCTGAAGTTACTCTCCCCAGCAACCCCACAAAACAGTGTGTGTGTGTGTGTGTGTGTGTGTGTGTGTGTGTGTGTGTGTGTGTGTGTCCGTGTGTGTTTTCCTACTACCTTGTAAAAGGAAATTCTTTGGAAAAGCCAGCAAAGCTCTGTAGTTTATGTCAGTGTACCTATCGACGATGCATCACATGTGCCTTTGGTGAGTCTCCTGTTTTGTTAGTAAATAATTTTTAATTATCAACCAGAGCATACTGTACATCATAATAAGTGAAAACTGTAGGTGCATTTCTTAATAAGAGGGGAATGAATTAAAATTCATGATGAGCTAATAGAAAGTAGATGATATTTATGTGTCTTATTTCTCCAATAGTAATTGTATAATAAGATCTCAGGAGATCTATGTTCAGGAATATTTCCTTGCCATGTACATTTAAGTTGACGTCATCTGTTCATCGACTTGACTAGTGGGCTGAGGGGGTACGGTGACAGAGAAGGTGTGATTCCACACACCAATAATCTCCCTGGCCTAAAGTTACTCTCCCCAGCAACCCCACAAAACAGTGTGTGTGTGTGTGTGTGTGTGTGTGTGTGTGTTTTCCTACAACCTTGTAAGAGGAAATTCTTTGGAAAAGCCAGCAAAGCTCTGTAGTTTATGTCCATGTACCAATCGACGAATCATCACATGTGCCTTTGGTGAGTCACCTCTTTTGTTAGTAAATAATTTTTAATTATCAACCAGAGCATACTGTACATCATAATAACTGAAAACTGTAGGTGCATTTCTTAATAAGAGGGGAATGAAATAAAATTCATGATGAGCTAATAGAAAGTAGATGATATTTATGTGTATTATTTCTCCAATAGTAATTGTATAATAAGATGTCAGGAGATCTAGGTTCAGGAATATTTACTTGCCATGTAGATTTAAGTTGACGTCATCTGTTGATCGACTTGACTAGTGGGCTGAGGGGGTACGGTGACTGAGAAGGTGTGTTTCCACACACCCATAATCACCCTTTCCTAAATTTACTCTCCCCAGCAACCCCACAAAACAGTGTGTGTGTGTGTGTGTGTTCCTACAACCTTGTAATAGGAAATTCTTTGGAAAAGCCAGCAAAGCTCTGTAGTTTATGTCAGTGTACCTATCGACGATGCATCACATGTGCCTTTGGTGAGTCACCTCTCTTGTTAGTAAATCATTTTTAATTATCAACCAGAGCACACTGTACATCATAATGACTGAAAACTGTAGGTGCATGTCTTAATAAGAGGGGCATGAAGTAAAATTCATGATGAGCTAATAGAAAGTAGGTGATATTTACTTATATTTCTTCTCCAATAGTAATTGTATAATAAGATCTCAGGAGATCTAGTTTCAGGAATATTTACTTGCCATGTTGATTTAAGTTGACGTCATCTGTTGATCGACTTGACTAGTGGGCTGAGGGGGTACGGTGACTGAGAAGGTGTGATTCCACACACCCATAATCTCCCTGGCCTAAAGTTACTCTCCCCAGCAACCCCACAAAACAGTGTGTGTGTGTGTTCCTACTACCTTGTAAGAGGATATTCTTTGGAAAAGCCAGCAAAGCTCTGTAGTTTATGTCAGTGTACCTATCGACGATGCATCACATGTGCCTTTGGTGAGTCACCTCTTTTGTTAGTAAATAATTTTTAATTGTCAACCAGAGCATACTGTACATCATAATAACTGAAAACTGTAGGTGCATTTCTTAATAAGAGGGGCATGAAGTAAATTTCATGATGAGCTAATAGAAAGTAGATTATATATATGTATATTTTTTCTCCAATAGTAATTGTATAATAAGATCTCAGGAGATCTAGTTTCAGGAATATTTACTTGCCAAGTAGATGTAA
>NC_064624.1:189703119-189705619 GCF_023898315.1 Schistocerca nitens | reverse complement strand
GTGTATTATTTCTCCAATAGTAACTGTATAATAAGATCACAGGAGATCTAGGTTCAGGAATATTTACTTGCCATGTAGATTTAAGTTGACGTCATCTGTTCATCGACTTGACTAGGGGCTGAGGGGGTACGGTGACTGAGAAGGTGTGATTCCACACACCCATAATCTCCCTGGCCTAAAGTTACATTCCCCAGCAACCCCACAAAAGAGTGTGTGTGTGTGTGTGTGTGTTTTCCTACAACCTTGTAAGAGGAAATTCTTTGGAAAAGCCAGCAAAGCTCTGTAGTTTATGTCAGTGTACCTATCGACGTTGCATCACATGTGCCTTTGGTGAGTCACCTCTTTTGTTAGTAAATAATTTTTAATTATCAACCAGAGCATACTGTACATCATAATAACTGAAAATTGTAGGTGCATTTCTTAATAAGAGGGGCATGAAGTAAAATTCATGATGAGCTAATAGAAAGTAGATGATATTTATGTATATTTTTTCTCCAATAGTAATTGTATAATAAGATCTCAGGAGATCTAGGTTCGGGACTATTTACTTGCCATGTAGATTTAAGTTGATGTCATCTGTTCATCGACGTGACTAGTGGGCTGAGGGGGTACGGTGACTGAGAAGGTGTGATTCCACACACCCATAATCTCCCCGGCCTAAAGTTACTCTCCCCAGCAACCCCACAAAACTGTGTGTGTGTGTGTTTTCCTACAGCCTTGTAAGAGGAAATTCTTTGCAATAGCCAGCAAAGCTCTGTAGTTTATGTCAGTGTACCTATCGACGTTGCATCACATGTGCCTTTGGTGTCACCTCTTTTGTTAGTAAATAATTTTTAATTATCAACCAGAGCATACTGTACATCATAATAACTGAAAACTGTACGTGCATTTCGTAATAATAGGGGTGTGAAGTAAAATTCATGATGAGCTCATAGAAAGTAGATGATATTTATGTATAATTTTCCTCCATTAGTAATTGTATAATAAGATGTCAGGAGATCTAGTTTCAGGAATATTTACTTGCCAAGTAGATGTAAGTTGACGTCATCTGCTCATCG
The DNA here is from genome assembly GCF_023898315.1 of Schistocerca nitens. Taxonomy (NCBI): domain Eukaryota; kingdom Metazoa; phylum Arthropoda; class Insecta; order Orthoptera; family Acrididae; genus Schistocerca; species Schistocerca nitens. The sequence continues at coordinate 189,704,561 of NC_064624.1, read as the reverse complement.
ACTTGACTAGTGGGCTGAGGGGCTACGGTGACTGAGAAGGTGTGATTCCACACACCCATAATCCCCCTGGCCTAAAGTTACTCTCCCCAGCAACCCCACAAACCAGAGAGCGTGTGTGTGTGTGTGTGTGTGTGTGTGTGTGTGTGTGTGTGTGTGTGTGTGTTTTCCTACAACCTAGTAAGAGGAAATTCTTTGGAAAAGCCAGCAAAGCTCTGTAGTTTATGTCAGTGTACCTATCGACGATGCATCACATGTGCCTTTGGTGAGTCACCTCTTTTGTTAGTAAATAATTTTTGATTATCAACCAGAGCATACTGTACATCATAATAACTGAAAAGTGTAGGTGCATTTCTTAATAAGAGGGGCATGAAGTAAAATTCGTGATGAGCTAATAGAAAGTAGATGATATTTATGTATATTTTTTCTACAATAGTATTTGTATAATAAGATCTCAGGAGATCTAGGTTCAGGAATATTTACTTGCCATGTACATTTAAGTTGACGTCATCTGTTCATCGACTTGACTACTGGACTGAGGGGGTACGGTGACTGAGAAGGTGTGATTCCACACACCCATAATCTCCCTGGCCTAAAGTTACTCTCCCCAGCAACCCCACAAAAGAGTGTGTGTGTGTGTGTGTGTGTGTGTGTGTGTGTGTGTGTCTGTGTGTGTGTGCATGTGTGCGCGTGTGTGCGTGTGCGTGTGTGTGTGTGTGTGCGCGTGTGCGTATGCGTGTTTTCCTACAACCCTGCAAGAGGAAATTCTTTGGAAAAGACAGAAAGCTCTGTAGTTTATATCAGAGTACCTATCGACGATGCACACATGTGCCTTTGGTGAGTCACCTCTTTTGTTAGTAAATAATTTTTAATTATCAACCAGAGCATACTGTACATCATAATAACTGAAAACCGTAGGTGCATTTCTTAATAAGAGGGGCATGAAGTAAAATTCATTATGAGCTAATAGAAAGTAGATGACATTTATGTGTATTATTTCTCCAATAGTAACTGTATAATAAGATCTCAGGAGATCTAGGTTCAGGAATATTTACTTGCCATGTAGATTTAAGTTGACGTCATCTGTTCATCGAGTTGACCAGTGGGCTGAGGGGGTTCGCTGTCTGAGAAGGTGTGATTCCACACACCCATAATCTCCGTGGCCTAAAGTTACTCTCCCCAGCAACCCCACAAAACAGTGTGTGTGTGTGTGTGTGTGTGTGTGTGTGTGTGTGTGTTTTCCTACAACCTTGTAAGAGGAAATTCTTTGCAAAAGCCAGCAAAGCTGTGTAGTTTATGTCAGTGTACCTATCGACAATGCATCACATGTGCCTTTGGTGAGTCACCTCTTTTGTTAGTAAATAATTTTTAATTATCAACCAGAGCACACTGTACATCATAATGACTGAAAACTGTAGGTGCATGTCTTAATAAGAGGGGCATGA